>NC_057814.1:479102251-479111019 GCF_018294505.1 Triticum aestivum | reverse complement strand
CCAGTGGTGGTGTAGAGGCCCGGTCGGCGCCGCGGGTGCCGAATACCACGGCAGGGCGGCTGGCCCAGTCGCGGCGGCCAGCGGCAAGGGCGGCGGCAGCCCGTAGGGGCCAGCTAGGTATAGCTGTATCCCTTGGACGGCGGTGACGAGATCGTTGAGGACCCCGGTGATCTCCTCCGGAGTGTAGGCGGCGGCCGGTGGTGCGGTGGAGGGCGCCGTCATCTGGGCTGTGGCGCCGCCGGAGGATGCGATCAGCGGCGCGGACGGGGAGGGCAGCAGCGCGGTGGAGAAGGCCAGCGGCGCGGTGGTGACGGTCGGCAGCGGAAGCGACGGGATGGGCGGCGGCAAAGACATGATCGGAACTAAGCTACCTGATACCAAGGTGTTAGGAGCTAGGGTTCTGCTGGTTCTAGGGCGGAGATTGTAGGGGAAAGATGGAGGAAGACGAGGTCAAGGGCGCGGCGGCCGGCGGCTGGGCGTCGTCCTTGCGTGGTGGAGAAGAGGCGGCGGCGGCGCAAGAGGCGGCTAGGGTTAGGTCTCCCGGCTCCCTAAGGGAAGCCGATCAAATACTGATTGCTTCTTGCTTGATTAGATTGATACATCTCCTCTTCTTATATAGAGAGGTTTACTTGACTCCTAAGCAGACGATAAGATAATTGGGCTAAGCCCCTAATAATGATAAAATAACTTGGGCCACAACCACTGGGCTAAGCCCCTAATATGACGGTCATAACAGGCGCCCATCCTGAATCCTAAAAAAGAAACAAACAATTCTTATTACACGATACATGGAGAAATCCTTTCGAACACACAAAAGGAGGTTAATAGTGGACAAAGCTTAGTGTAAAGCCACAGGCGCATGACTTGCTGGTCATGCATCATTATTGTTGGATCAATTTTAAGAAAAGCAATCACAAAGATAAAAAAGAAAATCCAATCCGGACCAAATTGATCACCTACAGCAAGTACACCTCTAAGAACCACTTATAAGATCTCGCCGCTATAGTCGCCTCGCCCCGATCAGCATGATAATTCAACCACTCAGTACAGTACAATAATTGGGACGATCTAGTGAGCGAACAACCTAGTGAAATGAGCCCATATATGATATACTCATATACATATTATTTAGTAGTGTGGGTTTGCCTAAAAAATAGTACTGCAGGATCAGGAGGAAGTACATGGCACAAATCTAGTAACTGCTGATGTATGACAAAAATTAAGATAGCATGTGCTAAAGTCAGCTTCTCACCGGCTTGGCACAATACTGAATTCTAGTGATATGTACAAGACAACAAGAAATAAGAATGTCAGTGCTTCAACATTATTAGGATGATCTAGTGAGGGAACAACCTAGTGAAATGAACCCTCAGGGCATATAATAATTGCACAATACATACCTATAGGAAAACCAGCTTCATACTGGTACACACGGTCATCTAAGTTGAGCTGAATCTCCCTAATAGCTTGATTTCCTCTGTCAATCACCAAAAGGGAGCAACGACTGGCAATGTAATGGACTTCAAAATCAGTAGCAAATTTTGCATCGTCACTTGGTCCACCAACATGCCCTCCTCTGCTTGATTTCCCACCAGCAATAGTTGTAATTCCTAGATGCCAGAACACGATATGTCAAGCACTTCTTTTACAATAAATTAGATAAGAAAAAAAACATGTATAGGGATGGGAGAGCGTTTTGGTTCAATTTTACTGCAAAGTAACCCAGGTTAATCTGAAGGTCATAATATAATTCTGCATGTTACGACAATTCAACTATCAGAATTCTTATTAAGTTAGATGAATGGGTAAATTTGGGGCACACGGTGACGCCGGCGTGTACCAATCAGAACTCAGACCGACGTGGACACAACGACAAAATGCATTGCTCCTTCCAATTGGCCAGTGCAAATAGTGATACCGATGCCAACGTGTAAACCCCAGCGATCGCCCCTTATGCATAGCTTATTGTTTTGGATGTGGAAAAGAACGAAGCCTGGCGATAATACGATCCTCCATCTACCTAATTTATGTCCCGGACAAAACTTATCTTACAGTAGTAAGAAATAACACGACTTATTCAATCTAACTATAAGCTATCAGTGGTCGAATCTAGGTACTGTTGAGGAGTGCAATTGATCAATATTTGTAGCGGAAGTTCATGGGGGAGAAGATTTAAGCGACACCTTGAAAAAATGAAAAGGCTAGCCATGGCATGTAGAGTCACTCGGGTAGAGTTCACCCAACAAAGAATCCATGCCATTTGTTCCTTTATTTTGCTTGCTATACTTGTCTAGTCTATCTCACCATTCACAGTCTAAATGGAAGGATCTAAAAAAGAGGTGCAGACTGAAAAAACAAAATGGGTGTGGTGCAAAGAGAAATAGTACATGGGTACAGCATGCCTTCGAAACTAACTGAACAAAGAAGGGCATGAACTTGTGGAGGTCTACATAGCCACTTTGTAGTCATGGGTCATAACATCAATGCATCAAAGATTAAATGTAGTTAATTATCAAGGATTCAGTGAAAAGGAGTAGACCATACCATAAATGCATCTAGACTGTTGACTTATTTGCATCAGCAACACTCAGCTGGAAAACATTTCCGATTAGCCAGAAGATATAGCAAAAGTGGAGCACAATTCACTGAATTTTTAGACTGGTCATTATTTTAAAAAGTTCAGAGGAAAGACATAAAACATAAACAGAGATTCAGCTAGTGTGATGGCAACATATGGCACAAACAAAAGCACAACTACTCTGGACATACAAAGCTAGATTCACATACCTTTTTTTTCAAAACATGCACTGGTGGGAAATGATTAGATGTCTCTGTAAAGTTCATCTGATGCACATGTACACAGAATAAGAATAAAATGTTGAAACTCCCATGTGAAAGTGCTTCAAATAACTGAGCATAAAACTGAGTATACCTCAAACTGAAACTGCAGGGCAAAATATCTCCTACAGGCAGCCGACGCTTCTTGATACACTATGTTTCTGTTATGTATTGTTGTTGTTGTGCCACTTTCATCTAATGCAAGTATATATCTTCATTTTCTTTCGTGGTGTAGACACCTATCCTGTTCAAATTTTAACCTTGACTTATATCAAATTCTTCAGCAACTCCAGGAACTGCAGAAAGAACAGAGGCATCAGAATAGGATACAAATGTTTGTAAAGAGTAAACATGTAACCACAGTGAATAAAGCTACTTTACGAATTGTTTTGGAAAGGAACTAAACATATCAGGGTACGCAATCGTGAATTATATTGGAAAGAGAACGATGAAATAACTACTTTGGCCGATATACATTCTAAATATGATAACTAACTCTTTCAGATATACTGTAAGAAGAAACCTACTTATAGGCAGAACCAGTGTTTGGTCCCAAAATGAAACTATTAGATAATTTACTTCTTATATTCATATTATTCTCATCTGCTAGATTTGGTGAAGTGGATTAAGATTTATATTATAGAACAGATCTGTCCAGAATGATTTCGGTGTTTATGTTGAAGAGAGGAAGGCATGATTTTGGTTTCTTCATGAGGGCCAGTTGTAGCTATCCCCATACTTACCAAATGTCTAATTAAGAGGAGGCCTCTATAGGAACCAAAGTAGCACATCAAAAGGGAAGAACTGAATCAGAGTGGGTGAGAGAAAT
Source organism: Triticum aestivum (assembly GCF_018294505.1). Taxonomy (NCBI): domain Eukaryota; kingdom Viridiplantae; phylum Streptophyta; class Magnoliopsida; order Poales; family Poaceae; genus Triticum; species Triticum aestivum. Next base: position 479,107,352 of record NC_057814.1, on the reverse strand, counting down.
TTTTAGCGAGATGTGTTCAGGGACTGCACCTCAGGACCGACAGGGAAGAACACTAGCTGTTACAGCTTGTCCCGCTTGCGCTGTGTGCTTTGGGTAACACGAACTCGACGTTATCACAACCTTGCAGCAGATGGCATGTGGATCACCTTCCTTGCCAAACATATGCTCACGCGTTGCCACTTCTCACCGTGCCCATCCCCGATGAAGACGGCCGTGTTATGATTTTCCCGCGATACTATACAACTAAAATATCAATTTTCTCTAGATTCCACATCTCATTTATTCGCAAAGAAACTATTGTAAAATAAGCAAGACCATGTTTTTGCATGCTTATGATCTTCTCTACATGCGCTAAAGATAAGGAAAAGTTTATTCTTTGAAAGTTGCATAGAATGTTGTTCCGTTTCCTAACCAAACGAACAAACCAGTCAATCACAAAACTAATCATCCTCAATCTCTCCATCTCAATTCTGTCCTGCCTGCTACCTTAATACCTAAAGAAGAAACACGGGGTGCTGTACAGCAAGAAAAAGGTGGAAAATTTCTCTTGTCATGGGAAGGGAAACGGATGCCTCTTTTAGGCACGCTTAATTGGAGGTTATATCATGATCAAGACATCCAAGGAGACATCCAAGGATATATTAGTGAGTTTCATTAGTAAATTAGCCCAGCCACTCTGCACTTCAGGATATCACTGTCACCTACTCATATATATATGAATTTTAAGCCAAAAGCAAATGCAGGTGAAGACTAAAAACTTCTGTGAGGTCGTGGGATCTGCCTTTGCAAGCAACGAGAAGGGGTTTGCACCGAGTAATTGCGTCAGTGCCATGACCATGTCAGCTCAATCCCGTGGAGAGATGGCCAGTGCAACACATGAAAATAACCTAAGCAAATCAGAGAGACAGAGAGAGAGATCATCTTGTTCTTCACTCTTCCTCAAGATCCTTCCTCTTCTATTCTTCATCCGATCCGCACACATCTTGTTCAAAAAAAACTCAAATCAGAGAAATCCTTAATATCATGAACCATCAGTCAAAAAAGAAGAACATTTACTCAATAAATATAGATCAATAAAGCATACATGGGGTAAAGAACCACATGGAGTACCTTGCTTCCAATACGAACCCAACAGAGAGAGAAGAGAGAGATGGGGAGGGCACCTTGTCCATGGCTGCAGCAACCGGGCCAGAGCACCTTGTCCATGGCGTTCTCAACGGAAACCATCGCTTTCGGCGTGCCGGATCTGAGGCTGCTTCGGATCCCGGCCTGCTGCTCGATCTGGTGCGAGGGAGAGGGGAGGAGGTTGCCGATTGTAAGGAGAAGGTAAGGGGAGGAGAGAAGGGGTGGCCGTTGGGGAGGGCGTGGATGGTCACGGCGGCTGCGGCGAGGTCGCCAGTGGCGGCGGCAGACGAGGGAAAAGGGAGAGGGAGAGGAATCGGGGATGGGGACTGGCTGACTGGGAGCTGGGCCGCTGGCCAATCCCTTTCTCTGTTATTTTCTCTTTCTTCTGGACGAAGCGAACGTTTTGTCTCCTAGTAAATCCGACGTGGACCACGCGAGAGATCACCCTTCATGCACACCTTATTGTTTTGGATGGGAATCATAAGAGTGTTGGTTCCCGATGCTTGTTACATGGTTTCGACGAAGAAAATGAGAGGGAAAAGTCGAGGTGGGGGTTGCATGCGGAGATGCACTGTAGCAACTGAAATGGGACGAGGATCCCCTGCCATTCGACCACATGTGGGCCCACTAGAAACCTGTCCCCTTTTGTCAGTGGCCCAATGGCACACCGTACGGCATGGGAGCTGGATCCACTGAAATGGCCATATGAGGGCGGTTACGGATGGCATTTCAGATTTTTAAAACGTGCGAGGATGAGAATTAGAGAGAAGATACAATACAAGGACAACGAGGGAGCGCCTCTTCAGCGCCCAAGCGCCAGCTACCAACCTGGCGCTCGCGTGCAACCAAGCGGGCCACGGCTCAACTTCAAGCCAACTCGCTTGCAGGAACACTTTGCCCACTAAATTTTTCATATTTTTTGTTGGTCTGGTAGGAAAAAACTGGCCGGTTTTTTAATGCTGTTGAAACAATTGTGGTATATATATATATATATATATATATATATTAAAAGTTCATCAATTTGAGAAAAGTTTACAAATTTGGTAAAATTTTGTGAATTTAAATTATTATTTTAATACATTAGAAAATCCAAACAAATACAACACAAAAAGTGATCTTGAACTGGAAAAAAGGTCATAAATTTGGAAAAGGTTCATATATTTGCAAAAGGTTCACAAAAATGAAAAAAGATCAAGAAGTTGAAAAAAAGTTCACAATTGTTTTTCAAAAGCTCATGAATTTGGCAAAGGTTCACAAAATTAAATAAAGTTCGCAAAATTGAGAAAAATCCTGACTTTTTTTGAAAGCTTAACAAAAATGAAGGAAAGTTTGCGAAACTGAAAAAAATCACGACTCAACAAAGTTTGTAATCTTGAAAAAATTCATAAAAATGAAAAATAATCATTAATTTGAAAATCAAGTCGTAAACTTGAAAAAAAAAGGTAACTGATTTGAAAACAATTGTGGGTTTATAAAAAAAGGTTCACAAATTAGTAAGCAAATATGTTCATAAATTTGGAAAAAAGTTCATGAATTTGTCAAAATAATGGATTTGAAAAAAAGTTTACAAAATGGAAAACAGTTCAGGAAGCTGAAAAACATTCAAAAAAAATTAAAAAGTTCTAGAATTTGGAAAAGGTTCAAAAAATTTAATATAGTTTGCAAAATTAAGAAATGTCACGAAAATAAAAAATATATGAATTTGAAAAAATTACGCAATTGAGAAATATTCAGGAAATTTTCAAAAGTCAACGACTTGAAAATTTTCATAAAAATTTTGAAAGTTGATGAATTTGAAAAAAAATGAACTTGAATAAAAGGTCATGGATTTAAAAGAAGTTTGTGGGTTTTGCAAGAGGTACACGAATTTGTAAGAAAATGTTCATATATTCGAAAAAAGCTTGCAATTTGAAAAAAGTTCATGAGTTTGACCCAAAAAACTTGATTTGAAAAAACTGTGAAATCAAAAAAAGTTCACAAATTTGGGGAAAGATCATGAATTTGAATAAAGTTTGCTCATTAAGAAAAGAAAATAAAACGGAGAAAAACCGGCCAAACAGAATAACAATAGAAAACATGACTAGGAATGCGCTGCTTTTTTCTTTAGCGTTACATTTGCCACATGAGAAGCGAAAAAGAAAGCAAGTAGGCACAGCAAGTAACCTGTCCCGGTTGGTTACTGCAGCATAAACCATGAGGGTTGAAGTTCGAATCTCCCGATAGGCTTTGGTGGACAACGATGGGGAAGGAAAGACGGTTGGAGACAAAGTCTTTCATCACATTAGATTAAGTAAGTTGTTTGCTCATGTTGGATGAAGGAAATTAAAAACCTAGAACAATCGTTTGAGTTAGACTGTTTCTAATATGTGCATTCTGAAGAGTGTCGGTTCGACACATGAGTATGAGAGTATTTGTTTATTTACAACATTGTTCGTCATCCATGTGAGTAGAAACAAAATGATAGACATGAACTAATAGACAACTCTAAAGTTTATAAATAATTAAGAAAAAAGATAGTAGTGTAGACTAGCCAACCAAGTTTATAGATGACTAAATCCATCACGTACCTACAATGAAGACATAAAAGAAAATTGAAACTGTAACTTAAAACTTAGATCAAATTAGCATAGCATACGTGGGAAATATCATGTGAAAATAGTTATCTTCTAGAAGTATGAAAATACTGTTTGAAAAAAGAAGTAGGGTGCGAATAGTGTCCTAAACAGCAAAACTATATGTTGAGAGTGGACCGATGTACAATATTCTTTACAAAAAAACTTGTTGTATGCTTTTCAATATTTTCACTGTAAAGATATTATTCTATATTAAATACTTTCTGGACTCTGATGTAACTGGAATTTAGCTTTGTCCTAAATGAACTCCTTACAGTTTCCTGCAAAGGAAGAACTTCTTTATAAGTTAAACTACAGAAAACTATATCAACAGCTGCAACCTCAAAATAGTTTTTTTTATCTATATGTATTTGATGTTATAGATATTGGCATATTTTTTATAGACTTTGTCAAACTTAAATAAAATGTAGGACAAAACTAGATCCTCGATTAATTTAAAACAGAGAAAGCAGTAAGCTAGCAGGCTACATGAGCTGGTTCTGAAGATCGAAAATGTGGATTGCTGGGCAAATCTCCTTTGGCAGAACGAAATAAGCCGGCTAGAACGAAGCAAAGCCCAATCACGGTCTGCCCAAGGAGAAATGGCCCAGTAATCTACAACTCCCATGATAAATAGGAGTTTATTTGGGCTCTGTTTCGGCTTACCTGATTGGATATATGCACCGGGAGTTTATGTGGGCTCTATTTCATCTTACCTGCTGGCTGGGATTGCTTGGTGCATTCCTAGGTTCGAACAACAGGGTATTTATATGCATTCCACAATGGCAGTTGGTGCTGAAGCTGGCATCAGCATATCCGCCTATGCATCTGCCTTCCTTGAAGACTTGGATACCGAGCATATTTCCAGGCACCTCTGGCTGTGGCATCTTCAACAAGTTTCATTCTTCCAGTACTAGTAGGCATGAAATTTACTCCCTCCGGGTTTCGCCAGGAAAAACTGACGACTTCAGGATTTACTACTGGTCAAACTTGTTCAACCTTATGCACAAACTTTGTTTAATTTGGCTATTAATAGTCTAATACGCATAAAGATATTTGGATCAACTATGTATGTTCTTGAATAGACGGAGTAACATGTAAGCACCGTAGCATCTGTCTGCAATTTGTAATACTTTGCGCAGCCAGCATTCGTTTGCCCTTTTCCGTCATCTCGCTTTGGTTTTAGGGATGGACTATTTCCTCTACTTCTTGTGTTGGTGCAGAATAGATAGTCGGTGAGGCTAAATGTTAGTGTGATATCTGCTTTGTCATTTTCCCAGTCTTATCTGCAACATTTTGTAACAAAATGTGGTAAAATACCAAGACATTGCATGAAATCTGAAAATAACAAGAAAATAATCAAT